>NC_134195.1:25000-32500 GCF_964188355.1 Buteo buteo | reverse complement strand
TTAGGGTTACGGCTAGGGTTAGGGTTAGGGTTAGGTTAGGCTTAGGGTTAGGAGTTAGGGCTAGGGTTTCTATTAGGTTAGTTTTAAGGGCTAAGGTTAGTTTTAGGGTTAAGGTTGGGTTAGGGTTAGGATTAGGGTTAGGGTACGACTTAGGGCTAGGGTTAGGGTTAGGGTTAGGGTTAGGGTTTAGGGTTATGGTTAGGGTTAGGGGTTAGGGGTTAGGCTTAGGGTTAGCGTTACGGTTAGGGGTTAGGGGTTAGGGTTAGGGCTAAGGTTAGGGTTAGGTTTAGGGTTAGGGTTAGGGCTAGGGTTAGGGTTAGGGTTACGGCTAGGGTTAGGGTTAGGGTTAGGTTAGGCTTAGGGTTAGGAGTTAGGGTTAGGGTTTCTATTAGGTTAGTTTTAAGGGCTAAGGTTAGTTTTAGGGTTAAGGTTGGGTTAGGGTTAGGATTAGGGTTAGGGTACGACTTAGGGCTAGGGTTAGGGCTAGGGTTAGGGTTAGGGTTAGGGTTTAGGGTTATGGTTAGGGTTAGGGGTTAGGCTTAGGGTTAGCGTTACGGTTAGGGGTTAGGGGTTAGGGTTAGGGCTAAGGTTAGGGTTAGGGTTAGGGCTAGGGTTAGGGTTAGGGTTACGGCTAGGGTTAGGGTTAGGGTTAGGTTAGGCTTAGGGTTAGGAGTTAGGGTTAGGGTTTCTATTAGGTTAGTTTTAAGGGCTAAGGTTAGTTTTAGGGTTAAGGTTGGGTTAGGGTTAGGATTAGGGTTAGGGTACGACTTAGGGCTAGGGTTAGGGCTAGGGTTAGGGTTAGGGTTAGGGTTTAGGGTTATGGTTAGGGTTAGGGGTTAGGGGTTAGGGGTTAGGCTTAGGGTTAGCGTTACGGTTAGGGGTTAGGGGTTAGGGTTAGGGCTAGGGTTAGGGTTAGGGTTACGGCTAGGGTTAGGGTTAGGGTTAGGGTTAGGTTAGGCTTAGGGTTAGGAGTTAGGGTTAGGGTTTCTATTAGGTTAGTTTTAAGGGCTAAGGTTAGTTTTAGGGTTAAGGTTGGGTTAGGGTTAGGATTAGGGTTAGGGTACGACTTAGGGCTAGGGTTAGGGCTAGGGTTAGGGTTAGGGTTAGGGGTTAGGGGTTAGGGGTTAGTCTTAGGGTTAGCGTTACGGTTAGGGGTTAGGGGTTAGGGTTAGGGCTAAGGTTAGGGTTATGGTTAGGGTTAGGGTTAGGGCTAGGGTTAGGGTTAGGGTTAGGGTTACGGCTAGGGTTAGGGTTAGGTTAGGCTTAGGGTTAGGAGTTAGGGTTAGGGTTTCTATTAGGTTAGTTTTAAGGGCTAAGGTTAGTTTTAGGGTTAAGGTTGGGTTAGGGTTAGGATTAGGGTTAGGGTACGACTTAGGGCTAGGGTTAGGGCTAGGGTTAGGGTTAGGGTTAGGGTTTAGGCTTAGGGTTAGGGTTAGGGGTTAGGGGTTAGGGGTTAGGCTTAGGGTTAGCGTTACGGTTAGGGGTTGGGGTTAGGGTTAGGGCTAAGGTTAGGGTTAGGGTTAGGGTTAGGGTTAGGGCTAGGGTTAGGGTTAGGGTTAGGGTTACGGCTAGGGTTAGGGTTAGGGTTAGGTTAGGCTTAGGGTTAGGAGTTAGGGTTAGGGTTTCTATTAGGTTAGTTTTAAGGGCTAAGGTTAGTTTTAGGGTTAAGGTTGGGTTAGGGTTAGGATTAGGGTTAGGGTACGACTTAGGGCTAGGGTTAGGGCTAGGGTTAGGGTTAGGGTTAGGGTTTAGGCTTAGGGTTAGGGTTAGGGGTTAGGGGTTAGGGGTTAGGCTTAGGGTTAGCGTTACGGTTAGGGGTTAGGGGTTAGGGTTAGGGCTAAGGTTAGGGTTAGGGTTAGGGTTAGGGCTAGGGTTAGGGTTAGGGCTAGGGTTAGGGTTAGGGTTAGGTTAGGCTTAGGGTTAGGAGTTAGGGTTAGGGTTTCTATTAGGTTAGTTTTAAGGGCTAAGGTTAGTTTTAGGGTTAAGGTTGGGTTAGGGTTAGGATTAGGGTTAGGGTACGACTTAGGGCTAGGGTTAGGGCTAGGGTTAGGGTTAGGGTTAGGGTTTAGGCTTAGGGTTAGGGTTAGGGGTTAGGGGTTAGGGGTTAGGCTTAGGGTTAGCGTTACGGTTAGGGGTTAGGGGTTAGGGTTAGGGCTAAGGTTAGGGTTAGGGTTAGGGTTAGGGCTAGGGTTAGGGTTAGGGCTAGGGTTAGGGTTAGGGTTAGGTTAGGCTTAGGGTTAGGAGTTAGGGTTAGGGTTTCTATTAGGTTAGTTTTAAGGGCTAAGGTTAGTTTTAGGGTTAAGGTTGGGTTAGGGTTAGGATTAGGGTTAGGGTACGACTTAGGGCTAGGGTTAGGGCTAGGGTTAGGGTTTAGGGTTAGGGTTAGGGTTAGGGTTAGGGGTTAGGGGTTAGGGGTTAGGCTTAGGGTTAGCGTTACGGTTAGGGGTTAGGGGTTAGGGTTAGGGCTAAGGTTAGGGTTAGGGTTAGGGTTAGGGCTAGGGTTAGGGTTAGGGTTAGGGTTACGGCTAGGGTTAGGGTTAGGGTTAGGTTAGGCTTAGGTTTAGGAGTTAGGGTTAGGGTTTCTATTAGGTTAGTTTTAAGGGCTAAGGTTAGTTTTAGGGTTAAGGTTGGGTTAGGGTTAGGATTAGGGTTAGGGTACGACTTAGGGCTAGGGTTAGGGCTAGGGTTAGGGTTAGGGTTAGGGTTAGGGTTTAGGGTTATGGTTAGGGTTAGGGGTTAGGGGTTAGGGGTTAGGCTTAGGGTTAGCGTTACGGTTAGGGGTTAGGGGTTAGGGTTAGGGCTAAGGTTAGGGATAGGGTTAGGGTTAGGGTTAGGGCTAGGGTTAGGGTTAGGGTTAGGGTCACGGCTAGGGTTAGGGTTAGGGTTAGGTTAGGCTTAGGGTTAGGAGTTAGGGTTAGGGTTTCTATTAGGTTAGTTTTAAGGGCTAAGGTTAGTTTTAGGGTTAAGGTTGGGTTAGGGTTAGGATTAGGGTTAGGGTACGACATAGGGCTAGGGTTAGGGCTAGGGTTAGGGTTAGGGTTAGGGTTAGGGTCTAGGGTTATGGTTAGGGTTAGGGGTTAGGGGTTAGGGGTTAGGCTTAGGGTTAGCGTTACGGTTAGGGGTTAGGGGTTAGGGTTAGGGCTAAGGTTAGGGTTAGGGTTAGGGTTAGGGCTAGGGTTAGGGTTAGGGTTAGGGTTACGGCTAGGGTTAGGGTTAGGGTTAGGTTAGGCTTAGGGTTAGGAGTTAGGGTTAGGGTTTCTATTAGGTTAGTTTTAAGGGCTAAGGTTAGTTTTAGGGTTAAGGTTGGGTTAGGGTTAGGATTAGGGTTAGGGTACGACTTAGGGCTAGGGTTAGGGCTAGGGTTAGGGTTAGGGTTAGGGTTTAGGGTTATGGTTAGGGTTAGGGGTTAGGGGTTAGGGGTTAGGCTTAGGGTTAGCGTTACGGTTAGGGGTTAGGGGTTAGGGTTAGGGCTAAGGTTAGGGTTAGGGCTAGGGTTAGGGTTAGGGTTAGGGTTAGGTTAGGCTTAGGGTTAGGAGTTAGGGTTAGGGTTTCTATTAGGTTAGTTTTAAGGGCTAAGGTTAGTTTTAGGGTTAAGGTTGGGTTAGGGTTAGGATTAGGGTTAGGGTACGACATAGGGCTAGGGTAAGGGCTAGGGTTAGGGTTAGGGTTAGGGTTAGGGTTTAGGGTTATGGTTAGGGTTAGGGGTTAGGGGTTAGGGGTTAGGCTTAGGGTTAGCGTTACGGTTAGGGGTTAGGGGTTAGGGTTAGGGCTAAGGTTAGGGTTAGGGTTAGGGTTAGGGCTAGGGTTAGGGTTAGGGTTAGGGTTACGGCTAGGGTTAGGGTTAGGGTTAGGTTAGGCTTAGGGTTAGGAGTTAGGGTTAGGGTTTCTATTAGGTTAGTTTTAAGGGCTAAGGTTAGTTTTAGGGTTAAGGTTGGGTTAGGGTTAGGATTAGGGTTAGGGTACGACTTAGGGCTAGGGTTAGGGCTAGGGTTAGGGTTAGGGTTAGGGTTAGGGTTTAGGGTTATGGTTAGGGTTAGGGGTTAGGGGTTAGGGGTTAGGCTTAGGGTTAGCGTTACGGTTAGGGGTTAGGGGTTAGGGTTAGGGCTAAGGTTAGGGTTAGGGTTAGGGTTAGGGCTAGGGTTAGGGTTAGGGTTAGGGTTACGGCTAGGGTTAGGGTTAGGGTTAGGTTAGGCTTAGGGATAGGAGTTAGGGTTAGGGTTTCTATTAGGTTAGTTTTAAGGGCTAAGGTTAGTTTTAGGGTTAAGGTTGGGTTAGGGTTAGGATTAGGGTTAGGGTACGACATAGGGCTAGCGTTAGGGCTAGGGTTAGGGTTAGGGTTAGGTTAGGCTTAGGGTTAGGAGTTAGGGTTAGGGTTTCTATTAGGTTAGTTTTAAGGGCTAAGGTTAGTTTTAGGGTTAAGGTTGGGTTAGGGTTAGGATTAGGATTAGGGTACGACTTAGGGCTAGGGTTAGGGCTAGGGTTAGGGTTAGGGTTAGGGTTTAGGGTTATGGTTAGGGTTAGGGGTTAGGGGTTAGGGGTTAGGCTTAGGGTTAGCGTTACGGTTAGGGGTTAGGGGTTAGGGTTAGGGCTAAGGTTAGGGTTAGGGTTAGGGTTAGGGCTAGGGTTAGGGTTAGGGTTAGGGTTACGGCTAGGGTTAGGGTTAGGGTTAGGTTAGGCTTAGGGTTAGGAGTTAGGGTTAGGGTTTCTATTAGGTTAGTTTTAAGGGCTAAGGTTAGTTTTAGGGTTAAGGTTGGGTTAGGGTTAGGATTAGGGTTAGGGTACGACTTAGGGCTAGGGTTAGGGCTAGGGTTAGGGTTAGGGTTAGGGTTAGGGTTTAGGGTTATGGTTAGGGTTAGGGGTTAGGGGTTAGGCTTAGGGTTAGCGTTACGGTTAGGGGTTAGGGGTTAGGGTTAGGGCTAAGGTTAGGGTTAGGGTTAGGGTTAGGGCTAGGGTTAGGGTTAGGGTTAGGGTTACGGCTAGGGTTAGGGTTAGGGTTAGGTTAGGCTTAGGGTTAGGAGTTAGGGTTAGGGTTTCTATTAGGTTAGTTTTAAGGGCTAAGGTTAGTTTTAGGGTTAAGGTTGGGTTAGGGTTAGGATTAGGGTTAGGGTACGACTTAGGGCTAGGGTTAGGGCTAGGGTTAGGGTTAGGGTTAGGGTTAGGGTTTAGGGTTATGGTTAGGGTTAGGGGTTAGGGGTTAGGCTTAGGGTTAGCGTTACGGTTAGGGGTTAGGGGTTAGGGTTAGGGCTAAGGTTAGGGTTAGGGTTAGGGTTAGGGTTAGGGCTAGGGTTAGGGTTAGGGTTAGGGTTACGGCTAGGGTTAGGGTTAGGGTTAGGTTAGGCTTAGGGTTAGGAGTTAGGGTTAGGGTTTCTATTAGGTTAGTTTTAAGGGCTAAGGTTAGTTTTAGGGTTAAGGTTGGGTTAGGGTTAGGATTAGGGTTAGGGTACGACTTAGGGCTAGGGTTAGGGCTAGGGTTAGGGTTAGGGTTAGGGTTAGGGTTTAGGGTTATGGTTAGGGTTAGGGGTTAGGGGTTAGGGGTTAGGCTTAGGGTTAGCGTTACGGTTAGGGGTTAGGGGTTAGGGTTAGGGCTAAGGTTAGGGTTAGGGTTAGGGTTAGGGTTAGGGCTAGGGTTAGGGTTAGGGTTAGGGTTACGGCTAGGGTTAGGGTTAGGGTTAGGTTAGGCTTAGGGTTAGGAGTTAGGGTTAGGGTTTCTATTAGGTTAGTTTTAAGGGCTAAGGTTAGTTTTATGGTTAAGGTTGGGTTAGGGTTAGGATTAGGGTTAGGGTACGACTTAGGGCTAGGGTTAGGGTTAGGGTTAGGGTTTAGGGTTATGGTTAGGGTTAGGGGTTAGGGGTTAGGCTTAGGGTTAGCGTTACGGTTAGGGGTTAGGGGTTAGGGTTAGGGCTAAGGTTAGGGTTAGGGTTAGGGTTAGGGTTAGGGCTAGGGTTAGGGTTAGGGTTAGGGTTACGGCTAGGGTTAGGGTTAGGGTTAGGTTAGGCTTAGGGTTAGGAGTTAGGGTTAGGGTTTCTATTAGGTTAGTTTTAAGGGCTAAGGTTAGTTTTAGGGTTAAGGTTGGGTTAGGGTTAGGATTAGGGTTAGGGTACGACTTAGGGCTAGGGTTAGGGCTAGGGTTAGGGTTAGGGTTAGGGTTTAGGGTTATGGTTAGGGTTAGGGGTTAGGGGTTAGGGGTTAGGCTTAGGGTTAGCGTTACGGTTAGGGGTTAGGGGTTAGGGTTAGGGCTAAGGTTAGGGTTAGGGTTAGGGTTAGGGCTAGGGTTAGGGTTAGGGTTAGGGTTACGGCTAGGGTTAGGGTTAGGGTTAGGTTAGGCTTAGGGTTAGGAGTTAGGGTTAGGGTTTCTATTAGGTTAGTTTTAAGGGCTAAGCTTAGTTTTAGGGTTAAGGTTGGGTTAGGGTTAGGATTAGGGTTAGGGTACGACTTAGGGCTAGGGTTAGGGCTAGGGTTAGGGTTAGGGTTTAGGGTTATGGTTAGGGTTAGGGGTTAGGGGTTAGGGGTTAGGCTTAGGGTTAGCGTTACGGTTAGGGGTTAGGGGTTAGGGTTAGGGCTAAGGTTAGGGTTAGGGTTAGGGTTAGGGTTAGGGCTAGGGTTAGGGTTAGGGTTAGGGTTACGGCTAGGGTTAGGGTTAGGGTTAGGTTAGGCTTAGGGTTAGGAGTTAGGGTTAGGGTTTCTATTAGGTTAGTTTTAAGGGCTAAGGTTAGTTTTAGGGTTAAGGTTGGGTTAGGGTTAGGATTAGGGTTAGGGTACGACTTAGGGCTAGGGTTAGGGCTAGGGTTAGGGTTAGGGTTAGGGTTAGGGTTTAGGGTTATGGTTAGGGTTAGGGGTTAGGGGTTAGGGGTTAGGCTTAGGGTTAGCGTTACGGTTAGGGGTTAGGGGTTAGGGTTAGGGCTAAGGTTAGGGTTAGGGTTAGGGTTAGGGCTAGGGTTAGGGTTAGGGTTAGGGTTACGGCTAGGGTTAGGGTTAGGGTTAGGTTAGGCTTAGGGTTAGGAGTTAGGGTTAGGGTTTCTATTAGGTTAGTTTTAAGGGCTAAGGTTAGTTTTAGGGTTAAGGTTGGGTTAGGGTTAGGATTAGGGTTAGGGTACGACTTAGGGCTAGGGTTAGGGCTAGGGTTAGGGTTAGGGTTAGGGTTAGGGTTTAGGGTTATGGTTAGGGTTAGGGGTTAGGGGTTAGGGGTTACGCTTAGGGTTAGCGTTACGGTTAGGGGTTAGGGGTTAGGGTTAGGGCTAAGGTTAGGGTTAGGGTTAGGGTTAGGGTTAGGGCTAGGGTTAGGGTTAGGGTTAGGGTTACGGCTAGGGTTACGGTTAGGGTTAGGTTAGGCTTAGGGTTAGGAGTTAGGGTTAGGGTTTCTATTAGGTTAGTTTTAAGGGCTAAGGTTAGTTTTAGGGTTAAGGTTGGGTTAGGGTTAGGATTAGGGTTAGGGTACGACTTAGGGCTAGGGTTAGGGCTAGGGTTAGGGTTAGGGTTAGGGTTAGGGTTTAGGGTTATGGT
>NC_134195.1:5000-7500 GCF_964188355.1 Buteo buteo | reverse complement strand
GGGTTTCTATTAGGTTAGTTTTAAGGGCTAAGGTTAGTTTTAGGGTTAAGGTTGGGTTAGGGTTAGGATTAGGGTTAGGGTACGACTTAGGGCTAGGGTTAGGGCTAGGGTTAGGGTTAGGGTTAGGGTTTAGGGTTATGGTTAGGGTTAGGGGTTAGGGGTTAGGGGTTAGGCTTAGGGTTAGCGTTACGGTTAGGGGTTAGGGGTTAGGGTTAGGGCTAAGGTTAGGGTTAGGGTTAGGGTTAGGGTTAGGGCTAGGGTTAGGGTTAGGGTTAGGGTTACGGCTAGGGTTAGGGTTAGGGTTAGGTTAGGCTTAGGGTTAGGAGTTAGGGTTAGGGTTTCTATTAGGTTAGTTTTAAGGGCTAAGGTTAGTTTTAGGGTTAAGGTTGGGTTAGGGTTAGGATTAGGGTTAGGGTACGACTTAGGGCTAGGGTTAGGGCTAGGGTTAGGGTTAGGGTTAGGGTTAGGGTTTAGGGTTATGGTTAGGGTTAGGGGTTAGGGGTTAGGGGTTAGGCTTAGGGTTAGCGTTACGGTTAGGGGTTAGGGGTTAGGGTTAGGGCTAAGGTTAGGGTTAGGGTTAGGGTTAGGGTTAGGGTTAGGGTTACGGCTAGGGTTAGGGTTAGGGTTAGGTTAGGCTTAGGGTTAGGAGTTAGGGTTAGGGTTTCTATTAGGTTAGTTTTAAGGGCTAAGGTTAGTTTTAGGGTTAAGGTTGGGTTAGGGTTAGGATTAGGGTTAGGGTACGACTTAGGGCTAGGGTTAGGGCTAGGGTTAGGGTTAGGGTTAGGGTTAGGGTTTAGGGTTATGGTTAGGGTTAGGGGTTAGGGGTTAGGGGTTAGGCTTAGGGTTAGCGTTACGGTTAGGGGTTAGGGGTTAGGGTTAGGGCTAAGGTTAGGGTTAGGGTTAGGGTTAGGGTTAGGGCTAGGGTTAGGGTTAGGGTTAGGGTTACGGCTAGGGTTAGGGTTAGGGTTAGGTTAGGCTTAGGGTTAGGAGTTAGGGTTAGGGTTTCTATTAGGTTAGTTTTAAGGGCTAAGGTTAGTTTTAGGGTTAAGGTTGGGTTAGGGTTAGGATTAGGGTTAGGGTACGACTTAGGGCTAGGGTTAGGGCTAGGGTTAGGGTTAGGGTTAGGGTTAGGGTTTAGGGTTATGGTTAGGGTTAGGGTTTAGGGGTTAGGGGTTAGGCTTAGGGTTAGCGTTACGGTTAGGGGTTAGGGGTTAGGGTTAGGGCTAAGGTTAGGGTTAGGGTTAGGGTTAGGGCTAGGGTTAGGGTTAGGGTTAGGGTTACGGCTAGGGTTAGGGTTAGGGTTAGGTTAGGCTTAGGGTTAGGAGTTAGGGTTAGGGTTTCTATTAGGTTAGTTTTAAGGGCTAAGGTTAGTTTTAGTGTTAAGGTTGGGTTAGGGTTAGGATTAGGGTTAGGGTACGACTTAGGGCTAGGGTTAGGGCTAGGGTTAGGGTTAGGGTTAGGGTTAGGGTTTAGGGTTATGGTTAGGGTTAGGGGTTAGGGGTTAGGGGTTAGGCTTAGGGTTAGCGTTACGGTTAGGGGTTAGGGGTTAGGGTTAGGGCTAAGGTTAGGGTTAGGGTTAGGGTTAGGGTTAGGGTTAGGGTTAGGGTTACGGCTAGGGTTAGGGTTAGGGTTAGGTTAGGCTTAGGGTTAGGAGTTAGGGTTAGGGTTTCTATTAGGTTAGTTTTAAGGGCTAAGGTTAGTTTTAGGGTTAAGGTTGGGTTAGGGTTAGGATTAGGGTTAGGGTACGACTTAGGGCTAGGGTTAGGGCTAGGGTTAGGGTTAGGGTTAGGGTTAGGGTTTAGGGTTATGGTTAGGGTTAGGGGTTAGGGGTTAGGCTTAGGGTTAGCGTTACGGTTAGGGGTTAGGGGTTAGGGTTAGGGCTAAGGTTAGGGTTAGGGTTAGGGTTAGCGTTAGGGCTAGGGTTAGGGTTAGGGTTACGGCTAGGGTTAGGGTTAGGGTTAGGTTAGGCTTAGGGTTAGGAGTTAGGGTTAGGGTTTCTATTAGGTTAGTTTTAAGGGCTAAGGTTAGTTTTAGGGTTAAGGTTGGGTTAGGGTTAGGATTAGGGTTAGGGTACGACTTAGGGCTAGGGTTAGGGCTAGGGTTAGGGTTAGGGTTAGGGTTAGGGTTTAGGGTTATGGTTAGGGTTAGGGGTTAGGGGTTAGGGGTTAGGCTTAGGGTTAGCGTTACGGTTAGGGGTTAGGGGTTAGGGTTAGGGCTAAGGTTAGGGTTAGGGTTAGGGTTAGGGTTAGGGCTAGGGTTAGGGTTAGGGTTAGGGTTACGGCTAGGGTTAGGGTTAGGGTTAGGTTAGGCTTAGGGTTAGGAGTTAGGGTTAGGGTTTCTATTAGGTTAGTTTTAAGGGCTAAGGTTAGTTTTAGGGTTAAGGTTGGGTTAGGGTTAGGATTAGGGTTAGGGTACGACTTAGGGCTAGGGTTAGGGCTAGGGTTAGGGTTAGGGTTAGGGTTAGGGTTTAGGGTTATGGTTAGGGTTAGGGGTTAGGGGT